>NC_071094.1:14408177-14411549 GCF_027358695.1 Spea bombifrons
TATATACACATACATATATATATATATATACACATACATATATATATATATATACACATACATATATATATATATATACACATACATATATATATATATATACACATACATATATATATATATATACACATACATATATATATATATACACATACATATATATATATATATACACATACATATATATATATATATACACATACATATATATATATATATACACATACATATATATATATATATACACATACATATATATATATATATACACATACATATATATATATATACACATACATATATATATATATATACACATACATATATATATATATATACACATACATATATATATATATATACACATACATATATATATATATATACACATACATATATATATATATACACATACATATATATATATATATACACATACATATATATATATATATACACATACATATATATATATATATACACATACATATATATATATATATACACATACATATATATATATATATACACATACATATATATATATATATACACATACATATATATATATATATACACATACATATATATATATATATACACATACATATATATATATATATACACATACATATATATATATATATATATACACATACATATATATATATATATACACATACATATATATATATATATACACATACATATATATATATATACATACATACTATATATATATATATACACATACATATATATATATATATACACATACATATATATATATATATATACACATACATATATATATATATATACACATACATATATATATATATATACACATACATATATATATATATATACACATACATATATATATATATATACACATACATATATATATATATATACACATACATATATATATATATATACACATACATATATATATATATATACACATACATATATATATATATATATACACATACATATATATATATATATACACATACATATATATATATATATACACATACATATATATATATATATACACATACATATATATATATATATATACACATACATATATATATATATATACACATACATATATATATATATATACACATACATATATATATATATATATACACATACATATATATATATATACACATACATATATATATATATACACATACATATATATATATATATACACATACATATATATATATATACACATACATATATATATATATATACACATACATATATATATATATATACACATACATATATATATATATATACACATACATATATATATATATATACACATACATATATATATATATATACACATACATATATATATATATATACACATACATATATATATATATATATACACATACATATATATATATATATACACATACATATATATATATATATACACATACATATATATATATATATACACATACATATATATATATATATACACATACATATATATATATATATACACATACATATATATATATATATACACATACATATATATATATATATACACATACATATATATATATATACACATACATATATATATATATATACACATACATATATATATATATATACACATACATATATATATATATACACATACATATATATATATATATACACATACATATATATATATATATACACATACATATATATATATATATACACATACATATATATATATATATACACATACATATATATATATATATACACATACATATATATATATATATACACATACATATATATATATATATATACACATACATATATATATATATATACACATACATATATATATATATATATACACATACATATATATATATATACACATACATATATATATATATATACACATACATATATATATATATATATACACATACATATATATATATATATACACATACATATATATATATATATACACATACATATATATATATATATACACATACATATATATATATATATACACATACATATATATATATATATACACATACATATATATATATATATACACATACATATATATATATATATACACATACATATATATATATATATATACACATACATATATATATATATATACACATACATATATATATATATACACATACATATATATATATATATACACATACATATATATATATATATACACATACATATATATATATATATACACATACATATATATATATATATACACATACATATATATATATATATACACATACATATATATATATATATACACATACATATATATATATATATACACATACATATATATATATATATACACATACATATATATATATATATACACATACATATATATATATATATACATACATACTATATATACACATAATATATATATATACACATACATATATATATATATACACATACATATATATATATATATACACATACATATATATATATATATACACATACATATATATATATATATACACATACATATATATATATATATACACATACATATATATATATATATACACATACATATATATATATATATACACATACATATATATATATATATACACATACATATATATATATATATACACATACATATATATATATATATATACACATACATATATATATATATACACATACATATATATATATATATATACACATACATATATATATATATATATCACATACATATATATATATATATATACACATACATATATATATATATATACACATACATATATATATATATATATACACATACATATATATATATATATATATACATATATATATATATATATATATATATACACATACATATATATATATATATATACACATACATATATATATATATATATACACATACATATATATATATATATATACACATACATATATATATATATACACATACATATATATATATATATATACACATACATATATATATATATATATACACATACATATATATATATATATACACATACATATATATATATATATACACATACATATATATATATATATACACATACATATATAATATATATATACACATACATATATATATATATATATACACATACATATATATATATATATATACACATACATATATATATATATATATACACATACATATATATATATATATACACATACATATATATATATATATACACATACATATATATATATATATATACACATACATATATATATATATAATACACATACATA